>NC_030678.2:102641736-102681729 GCF_000004195.4 Xenopus tropicalis | reverse complement strand
AAGAGAGATTTCCAACTTTGCTAGGAGAGATATTTAACTGTCCTTGCAGAGCAATGGTATTCTTCCACTTTGCTGGATTGAGATAATTGTACTGTCCCTTGCGCTGCATGGATCTTCCAGGCTCTGCCGCAGGCTTGGAGATATGTGTACTGTTCTTCGCTGGCAATGGTATCTCCAGCTTTGCCTAGGATAAGATATGTAATGTCGCTGGCTGCGATGGTATTTCCAGCCTTTGCCTATGGCGATGATTTTAACTGTCCCTGGGCTGCAAATGGTATCTTTCCGGCTTTGCTAGTCTGCGTTGTACTGTCTTGCGCTGCAGATGGTATTTCAGCCTGTTTCAGGCTGGGCATATGTATGTCTTCGTAGGCCTTGCATGGTATTTTCCGAGCTCTGCTTAGGCTTAGATTCTGTGAATGTCTCGTCCATGGTATCTTCCAGCCTATTTCCAGGCTTGGGGATTATGTATTGGTCTATATGCTAAATGGTATCTTCCAGCCTTTTCCCTAGCTGATATATGTACCGTCCTTTGCACAGCAATGTATCTTCAGCCTTTGCCTAGGATAGATATGTATGTCCTGGGCACTGCAATGGTTCTTCGGCTCTTTACCAGCTGAGATAGTGTACTGTATTAGGCTGCAATGGTATGCTTCAGCCTTTACGTAGGCTGAGATTGTAACGTGCTGCCGCTGCTAATGGTATCTTCCAGGCCTGTCTCCTGGCTGTGCATACTGTAATGTCTTAGGCTGAATGGTATTCGCAGGCTTTGCCTAGGTATAAGATATGTGAACTGTCCTGCTGCAAAATGGTATTTCAGCTCTGCCAGGTTGAGATATGTATGTCTCTAAGGCTGCAATGGTTACTTCAGCTTTTGTAGGATGAGATGATGTAACTGTTCCCTGCTGCAATGGTATCTTCAGTTTGCTATGGCTGAGATTTGTAACTGTCCTTGGCTGCAATGGTATCTTCTGGCGTATGTCAGGCAGAGAATATGTATGTCTCAGGTGCAATGATTTCTCCAAGCTTTGCCTAGCTAGATATGTAATAGTCCTGCGTCTGAATGGTATTTCCAGCCTCTGCCAGGCTGACTTATGTTACTGTCTCTTGGCTGCCAATGGTATCTTCGCCCTTTGCCTAGGATAAGATATGTAACTGTCCCTGCGCTGCATAATGGTATCTTCAGCTTTCCTAGGCTGAAATATGTAACTGTCGCATGGCACAGCAATGGTATCTTCCAGCTTTGCCTAGGCTGAGAAACTGTACTGTCCCTGCACTGCAATGGTATTTTTCCAGCCTTTACCAGGCTGAGATTATGTAACTGTCTCTAGGCTGCAATGGTATCTTCCAGCGCTTTTTGCCTAGGCTGAGATATGTAACTGTCCTGCGCTGCAATGGTATCTTCCAGCCTATTTCAGGCTGGATATGTAACTGTCTGTAGGCTGCAATGGTATTTTCCAGCCTTTCCCTAGGCTGAGATATGTAACTGTCCTTGGCAGAGCAATGGTATCTTCCAGCCTTTACCCAGGCTGAGATATGTAACTGTCTCTAGGCTGCAATGGTATCTTCCAGCCTTTGCCTAGGATAACATATATAACTGTCCTGCGCTGCAATGGTATCTTCCAGGCTCTGCTAGGTTGAGATTTGTAATTCTCCCTGCACTGCATGGTATCTTCCAGCCTTTGTCTAGGCTGAGATTATGTAATGTTTTGTAGGTGCATTGGTATCTTCCAGCCTTTGCCTAGCCTGAGATATGTAACTGTCCCTGCGCTGCAATGGTATCTTCTGGCCTGTCTCAAGGCTGGGATATGTAACTGTCCCTGCAACTGCAAATGGTATCTTCCAGCGTTTTTTCCAGGCTGGGAAATGTTAACTGTCCCTTCACTGAATGGTATCTTCAGCCTTTGCCTAGGCTGAGATTTGTAACTGTGCCTGCACTGCATTGGTATCTTCCAGTCTTTTGCCTAGCTTGAGATATGTAACTATGCCCTGCGCTGCAATGGTATCTTCCAGCTGTTTCCAGGCTGGGATATTGTAAACTGTCTCTAGGCTGCAATGGTATCTTCCAGCCTTTTTGCCTAGGCTGAGATATGTAACTGTCCCTGCACTGCAAGGGTATCTTCCAGCCTATTTCCAGGCTGGGATTATGTAACTGTCTCTAGGCTGCAATGGTATCTTCCAGCCTTTCCCTAGGCTGACATATGTAACTGTCCCTGCACTGCAATGGTATCTTCCGCCTTTACCCAGGCTGAGATATGTAACTGTTCTAGGGGCAATGGTATCTTCCAGCCTTTACCTAGGCTGAGATATGTAATGTCCCTGCGCTGCAATGGTATCTTCCAGCCTGTCTCAAGACTGGGATATGTAACTGTCTTAGGCTGCAAATGGTATCTTCCAGCCTTTGCCTAGTATGAGATATGTAACTGTCCCTGCTGCTGCAATGGTATCTTCCAGCTCTGCCCAGGCTGAGATATGTAACTGTCTCTAGGCTGCAATGGTATCTTCCAGCCTTTGCCTAGGATGAGATATGTAACTGTCCCGCGTGCAATGGTATCTTCAGCCTTTGCCTAGGCTGAGATTTGTAACTGTCCCTGCGCTGCAATGGTATCTTCCAGCCTTTGTCCAGGATTAGATATGTAACTGTCTCGAGGCTGCAATGGTATCTTCCAGCCTTTGCCTAGGCTGAGATATGTAACTGTCCCTGCGCTACAATGGTATCTTCTAGCCTCTGCCCAGGCTGAGATATGTTACTGTCTTCTTGGCTGCAATGGTATCTTCCAGCCTTTGTCTAGGATAAGATATGTAACTGTCCCTGCGCTGCAATGGTATCTTCCAGCCTTTGTCTAGGCTGAGATATGTAACTGTCCTTGCACAGCAATGGTATCTTCCAGCCCTTGCCTAGGCTGAGATATGTAACTGTCCCTGCACTGCGATGGTATCTTCCAGCCTTTACCCAGGCTGAGATATGTAACTGTCTCTAGGCTGCAATGGTATCTTCCAGCCTTCACCTAGGCTGAGATATGTAACTTTCCTGCGCTGCAATGGTATCTTCCAGCCTGTATCCAGGCTGGATATGTAACTGTCTCTAGGCTGCAATGGTATCTTCCAGCCTTTCCTAGGCAGAGATATTTAACTGTCCTTGCAGAGCAATGGTATCTTCAGCCTTTGCCTTGGATGAGATATGTAACTGTGCGCTGCAATGGTATCTTCCAGCCTCTGCCAGGCTGAGATATGTTACTGTCTCTTCGCTGCAATGGTATCTTCCAGCCTTTTGCCTAGGATAAGATATGTAACTGTCCCTGCGCTGCAATGGTATCTTCCAGCCTTTGCCTAGGCTGAGATTTGTAACTGTCCCTGCGCTGCATGGTATCTTCCGGCCTTTGCCTAGACTGGAGATATGTAACTGTCCCTGCGCTGCAATGGTATCTTCACTTTTCCAGGCTGAGATATGTAACTGTCTCTAGGCTAATGGTATCTTCCAGCCTTTGCCTAGGTGAGATATGTACTGTCCTGCGCTGCAATGGTATCTTCCAGCCTATTTCCAGGTGGGATATGTATCTGTCTCTAGGCTACAATGGTATCTTCCGCCTTTCCCTAGGCTGAGATATGTAACTGTCCTTGCACAGCAATGGTATCTTCCAGCTTTGCCTAGGCATAGATATGTAACTGTCCCTGCACTGCAATGGTATCTTCAGCAGCTTTACCCAGGCTGAGATATGTAATGTCTCTAGGCTGCAATGGTATCTTCCAGCCTTTACCTAGGCTGAGATATGTAATTGCGCTGCAATGGTATCTTCCAGCCTGTCTCCAGGCTGGGATATGTAACTGTCTCTAGGCCCAGCCTTTGCCTAGGATGATATGTAACTGTCCTGCTTAATAATTTATGGCTGAGATATGTAACTGTCTTAGGCTGCAATGGTATCTTCCAGCTTTGCCTAGGATGAGATATGTAACTGTCCTAGCGCTGCCTGTATCTTCCAGCCTTTGCTAGGCTGAGATTTGTAACTGTCCCTGCGCTGCAATGGTATCTTCCAGCCTTTGTCCAGGCAGAGATATGTAACTGTCTCAAGCTGCAATGGTATCTTCCAGCCTTTGCCTAGGCTAAGATATGTAATTGTCCTGCGCTGCAATGGTATCTTCCAGCCTCTGCCCAGGCTGACTTATGTTACTGTCCTTGGGCTGCAATGGTATCTTCAGCCTTTGCCTAGGCTGAGATATGTAACTGTCCCTGGCTGCAATGGTATCTTCCAGCCTTTGCCTAGGCTGAGATTTGTAACTGTCTGCGCTGCAATGTATCTTCCAGCCTTTGTCCAGGCTGAGATATGTAAACTGTCTCTAGGCTGCAATGGTATCTTCCAGCCTTTACCCAGGCTGAGATATGTAACTGTCTCTAGGCTGCAATGGTATCTTCCAGCCTTTGCCTGGCTGAGATATGTAACTGTCCCTGCGCTGCAATGGTATCTTCCAGCCTATTTCCAGGCTGGGATATGTAACTGTCTCTAGGCTGCAATGGTATCTTCCAGCCTTTCCCTAGGCTGAGATATGTAACTGTCCTTGCACAGCAATGGTATCTTCCAGCCTTTACCCAGGCTGAGATATGTAACTGTCTCTAGGCTGCAATGGTATCTTCCAGCCTTTGCCTAGGATAACATATATATCTGTCCCTGCGCTGCAATGGTATCTTCCAGGCTCTGCCTAGGTTGAGATTTGTAATTCTCCCTGCACTGCAATGGTATCTTCCAGCCTTTGTCTAGGCTGAGATATGTAACTGTTTGTAGGCTGCATTGGTATCTTCCAGCCTTTGCCTAGCCTGAGATATGTAACTGTCCCTGCGCTGCAATGGTATCTTCTGGCCTGTCTCAAGGCTGGGATATGTAACTGTCCCTGCACTGCAATGGTATCTTCCAGCGTTTTTCCAGGCTGGGAAATGTAACTGTCCCTTCACTGCAATGGTATCTTCCAGCCTTTGCCTAGGCTGAGATTTGTAACTGTCCCTGCACTGCATTGGTATCTTCCAGTCTTTGCCTAGCCTGAGATATGTAACTATCCCTGCGCTGCAATGGTATCTTCCAGCCTGTTTCCAGACTGGGATATGTAACTGTCTCTAGGCTGCAATGGTATCTTCCAGCCTTTGCCTAGGATGAGATATGTAACTGTCCCTGCTCTGCAATGGTATATTCCAGCCTCTGCCCAGGCTGAGATATGTAACTGTCTCTAGGCTGCAATGGTATCTTCCAGCCTTTGCCTAGGATGAGATATGTAACTGTCCCTGCGCTGCAATGGTATCTTCCAGCCTTTGTCTAGGCTGAGATTTGTAACTGTCCCTGCGCTGCAATGGTATCTTCCAGCCTTTGTCCAAGATTAGATATGTAACTGTCTCGAGGCTGCAATGGTATCTTCAAACCTTTGCCTAGGCTGAGATATGTAACTGTCCCTGCGCTACAATGGTATCTTCCAGCCTCTGCCCAGGCTGAGATATGTAACTGTCCCTCCACTGCAATGGTATCTTCCAGCCTTTACCTAGGATGAGATATGTAACTGTCCCTGCGCACAATGGTATCTTCCAGCCTCTGCCCAGGCTGAGATATGTAAACTGTCCCTCCACTGCAAATGGGTATCTTCCCAGCGTTTGCCTAGGATGAGATAGTAACTGTCCCTGCGCTGCAATGGTATCTTCCAAGCCTTTGTCTAGGCTGAGATTTGTAACTGTCCCTGCGCTGCAATGGTATCCTCCAGCCTTTGTCCAGGATTAGATATGTTACTGTCTCTTGGCTGCAATGGTATCTTCCAGCCTTTGTCTAGGATAAGATATGTAACTGTCCCTGCGCTGCAATGGTATCTTCCAGCCTTTGTCTAGGCTGAGATATGTAACTGTCCCTCCACTGCAATGGTATCTTCCAGCCTTTACCTAGGCTGAGATATGTAATTGTCCCTGCGCTGCAATGGTATCTTCCAGCCTGTTTCCAGGCTGGGATATGTAACTGTCTCTAGGCTGCAATGGTATCTTCCAGCCTTTTCCTAGGCAGAGATATGTAACTGTCCTTGCACAGCAATGGTATCTTCCAGCCATTGCCTAGGCAAAGATTTGTAACTGTCCCTGCACTGCAATGGTATCTTCCAGCCTTTACCCAGGCTGGGATATGTAACTGTCTCTAGGCTGCAATGGTATCTTCCAGCCTTCACCTAGGCTGAGATATGTAACTGTCCCTGCGCTGCAATGGTATCTTCCAGCCTGTCTCCAGGCTGGGATATGTAACTGTCTCTAGGCTGCAATGGTATCTTCCAGCCTTTGCCTAGGCAGAGATATTTAACTGTCCTTGCAGAGCAATGGTATCTTCCAGCCTTTGCCTTGGATGAGATATGTAACTGTCCCTGCGCTGCAATGGTATCTTCCAGCCTCTGCCCAGGCTGAGATATGTTACTGTCTCTTCGCTACAATGGTATCTTCCAGCCTTTGCCTAGGATAAGATATGTAACTGTCCCTGCGCTGCAATGGTATCTTCCAGCCTTTGCCTAGGCTGAGATTTGTAACTGTCCCTGCGCTGCAATGATATCTTCCGGCCTTTGCCTAGACTGAGATATGTAACTGTCCCTGCGCTGCAATGGTATCTTCCAGCCTGTTTCCAGGCTGGGATATGTAACTGTCTCTAGGCTGCAATGGTATCTTCCAGCCTTTGCCTAGGCTGAGATATGTAACTGTCCCTGCGCTGCAATGGTATCTTCCAGCCTATTTCCAGGCTGGGATATGTAACTGTCCCTAGGCTACAATGGTATCTTCCAGCCTTTCCCTAGGCTGAGATGTGTAACTGTCCTTGCACAGCAATGGTATCTTCCAGCCTTTGCCTAGGCATAGATATGTAACTGTCCCTGCACTGCAATGGTATCTTCCAGCCTTTACCCAGGCTGAGATATGTAACTGTCTCTAGGCTGCAATGGTATCTTCCAGCCTTTACCTAGGCTGAGATATGTAACTGTCCCTGCGCTACAATGGTATCTTCCAGCCTGTCTCCAGGCTGGGATATGTAACTGTCTCTAGGCTGCAATGGTATCTTCCAGCCTTTGCCTAGGCAGAGATATTTAACTGTCCTTGCAGAGCAATGGTATCTTCCAGCCTTTGCCTAGAATCAGATATGTAACTGTCCCTGTGCTGCAATGGTATCTTCCAGCCTTTGCCTAGGCTGAGATTTGTAACTGTCCCTGTGCTGCAATGGTATCTTCCAGCCTTTGTCCAGGCAGAGATATGTAACTGTCTCAAGGCTGCTATGGTATCTTCCAGCCTTTGCCTAGGATAAGATATGTAACTGTCCCTGTGCTGCAATGGTATCTTCCAGCCTTTGCCTAGGCTGAGATTTGTAACTGTCCCTGCGCTGCAATGGTATTTTCCAGCCTTTGTCCAGGCTGAGATATGTAACTGTCCATGCACAGCAATGGTATCTTCCAGCCTTTGCCTAGGCTGAGATATGTAACTGTCCCTGCACTGCAATGGTATCTTCCAGCCTTTACCCAGGCTGAGATATGTAACTGTCTCTAGGCTGCAATGGTATCTTCCAGCCTTTTCCTAGGCAGAGATATGTAACTGTCGTTGCACAGCAATGGTATCTTCCAGCCTTTGCCTAGGCATAGATATGTAACTGTCCCTGCACTGCAATGGTATCTTCCAGCCTTTACCTAGGCTGAGATATGTAACTGTCTCTAGGCTGCAATGGTATCTTCCAGCCTTTGCCTAGACTGAGATATGTAACTGTCCCTGCGCTGCAATGGTATCTTCCAGCCTGTTTCCAGGCTGGGATATGTAACTGTCTTTAGGCTGCAATGGTATCTTCCAGCCTTTTCCTAGGCAGAGATATGTAACTGTCCTTGCACAGCAATGGTATCTTCCAGCCATTGCCTATGCAAAGATTTGTAACTGTCCCTGCACTGCAATGGTATCTTCCAGCCTTTACCCAGGCTGGGATATGTAACTGTGTCTAGGCTGCAATGGTATCTTCCAGCCTTCACCTAGGCTGAGATATGTAACTGTCCCTGCGCTGCAATGGTATCTTCCAGCCTGTCTCCAGGCTGGGATATGTAACTGTCTCTAGGCTGCAATGGTATCTTCCAGCCTTTGCCTAGGCAGAGATATTTAACTGTCCTTGCAGAGCAATGGTATCTTCCAGCCTTTGCCTTGGATGAGATATGTAACTGTCCCTGCGCTGCAATGGTATCTTCCAGCCTCTGCCCAGGCTGAGATATGTTACTGTCTCTTCGCTGCAATGGTATCTTCCAGCCTTTGCCTAGGATAAGATATGTAACTGTTCCTGCGCTGCAATGGTATCTTCCAGCCTTTGCCTAGGCTGAGATTTGTAACTGTCCCTGCGCTGCAATGGTATCTTCCGGCCTTTGCCTAGACTGAGATATGTAACTGTCCCTGCGCTGCAATGGTATCTTCCAGCCTGTTTCCAGGCTGGGATATGTAACTGTCTCTAGGCTGCAATGGTATCTTCCAGCCTTTGCCTAGGCTGAGATATGTAACTGTCCCTGCGCTGCAATGGTATCTTCCAGCCTGTCTCCAGGCTGGGATATGTAACTGTCTCTAGGCTGCAATGGTATCTTCCAGCCTTTGCCTAGGCAGAGATATTTAACTGTCCTTGCAGAGCAATGGTATCTTCCAGCCTTTGCCTTGGATGAGATATGTAACTGTCCCTGCGCTGCAATGGTATCTTCCAGCCTTTGCCTAGGCTGAGATTTGTAACTGTCCCTGCGCTGCAATGGTATCTTCCGGCCTTTGCCTAGACTGAGATATGTAACTGTCCCTGCGCTGCAATGGTATCTTCCAGCCTGTTTCCAGGCTGGGATATGTAACTGTCTCTAGGCTGCAATGGTATCTTCCAGCCTTTGCCTAGGCTGAGATATGTAACTGTCCCTGCGCTGCAATGGTATCTTCCGGCCTTTGCCTAGACTGAGATATGTAACTGTCCCTGCGCTGCAATGGTATCTTCCAGCCTGTTTCCAGGCTGGGATATGTAACTGTCCCTGCGCTACAATGGTATCTTCCAGCCTCTGCCCAGGCTGAGATATGTTACTGTCTCTTGGCTGCAATGGTATCTTCCAGCCTTTGTCTAGGATAAGATATGTAACTTTCCCTGCGCTGCAATGGTATCTTCCAGCCTTTGTCTAGGCTGAGATATGTAACTGTCCCTCCACTGCAATGGTATCTTCCAGCCTTTACCTAGGCTGAGATATGTAACTATCTCTAGGCTGCAATGGTATCTTCCAGCCTTTGCCTAGACTGAGATATGTAATTGTCCCTGCGCTGCAATGGTATCTTCCAGCCTGTTTCCAGGCTGGGATATGTAACTGTCTCTAGGCTGCAATGGTATCTTCCAGCCTTTTCCTAGGCAGAGATATGTAACTGTCCTTGCACAGCAATGGTATCTTCCAGCCATTGCCTAGGCAAAGATTTGTAACTGTCCCTTCACTGCAATGGTATCTTCCAGCCTTTACCCAGGCTGGGATATGTAACTGTCTCTAGGCTGCAATGGTATCTTCCAGCCTTCACCTAGGCTGAGATATGTAACTGTCCCTGCGCTGCAATGGTATCTTCCAGCCTGTCTCCAAGCTGGGATATGTAACTGTCTCTAGGCTGCAATGGTATCTTCCAGCCTTTGCCTAGGCAGAGATATTTAACTGTCCTTGCAGAGCAATGGTATCTTCCAGCCTTTGCCTTGGATGAGATATGTAACTGTCCCTGCGCTGCAATGGTATCTTCCAGCCTTTGCCTAGACTGAGATATGTAACTGTCCCTGCGCTGCAATGGTATCTTCCAGCCTTTTTCCAGGCTGGGATATGTAACTGTCTCTAGGCTGCAATGGTATCTTCCAGCCTTTGCCTAGGCTGAGATATGTAACTGTCCCTGCGCTGCAATGGTATCTTCCGGCCTTTGCCTAGACTGAGATATGTAACTGTCCCTGCGCTGCAATGGTATCTTCCAGCCTGTTTCCAGGCTGGGATATGTAACTGTCTCTAGGCTGCAATGGTATCTTCCAGCCTTTGCCTAGGCTGAGATATGTAACTGTCCCTGCGCTGCAATGGTATCTTCCAGCCTATTTCCAGGCTGGGATATGTAACTGTCCCTAGGCTACAATGGTATCTTCCAGCCTTTCCCTAGGCTGAGATGTGTAACTGTCCTTGCACAGCAATGGTATCTTCCAGCCTTTGCCTAGGCATAGATATGTAACTGTCCCTGCACTGCAATGGTATCTTCCAGCCTTTACCCAGGCTGAGATATGTAACTGTCTCTAGGCTGCAATGGAATCTTCCAGCCTTTACCTAGGCTGAGATATGTAACTGTCCCTGCGCTACAATGGTATCTTCCAGCCTGTCTCCAGGCTGGGATATGTAACTGTCTCTAGGCTGCAATGGTATCTTCCAGCCTTTGCCTAGGCAGAGATATTTAACTGTCCTTGCAGAGCAATGGTATCTTCCAGCCTTTGCCTAGAATCAGATATGTAACTGTCCCTGTGCTGCAATGGTATCTTCCAGCCTTTGCCTAGGCTGAGATTTGTAACTGTCCCTGTGCTGCAATGGTATCTTCCAGCCTTTGTCCAGGCAGAGATATGTAACTGTCTCAAGGCTGCTATGGTATCTTCCAGCCTTTGCCTAGGATAAGATATGTAACTGTCCCTGTGCTGCAATGGTATCTTCCAGCCTTTGCCTAGGCTTAGATTTGTAACTGTCCCTGCGCTGCAATGGTATTTCCAGCCTTTGTCCAGGCTGAGATATGTAACTGTCCATGCACAGCAATGGTATCTTCCAGCCTTTGCCTAGGCTGAGATATGTAACTGTCCCTGCACTGCAATGGTATCTTCCAGCCTTTACCCAGGCTGAGATATGTAACTGTCTCTAGGCTGCAATGGTATCTTCCAGCCTTTTCCTAGGCAGAGATATGTAACTGTCGTTGCACAGCAATGGTATCTTCCAGCCTTTGCCTAGGCATAGATATGTAACTGTCCCTGCACTGCAATGGTATCTTCCAGCCTTTACCTAGGCTGAGATATGTAACTGTCTCTAGGCTGCAATGGTATCTTCCAGCCTTTGCCTAGACTGAGATATGTAACTGTCCCCTGCGCTGCAATGGTATCTTCCAGCCTGTTTCCAGGCTGGGATATGTAACTGTCTTTAGGCTGCAATGGTATCTTCCAGCCTTTTCCTAGGCAGAGATATGTAACTGTCCTTGCACAGCAATGGTATCTTCCAGCCATTGCCTAGGCAAAGATTTGTAACTGTCCCTGCACTGCAATGGGTATCTTCCAGCCTTTACCCAGGCTGGGATATGTAACTGTGTCTAGGCTTGCAATGGTATCTTCCAGCCTTCACCTAGGCTGAGATATGTAACTGTCCTGCGCTGCAATGGTATCTTCCAGCCTGTCTCCAGGCTGGGATATGTAACTGTCTCTAGGCTGCAATGGTATCTTCCAGCCTTTGCCTAGGCAGAGATATTTAACTGTCCTTGCAGAGCAATGGTACTTCCAGCCTTTTGCCTTGGATGAGATATATAACTGTCCCCTGGCGCTGCAATGGTATCTTCCCAGCCTCTGCCCAGGCTGAGATATGTTACTGTCTCTTCGCTGCAATGGTATCTTCCAGCCTTTGCCTAGGATAAGATATGTAACTGTTCCTGCGCTGCAATGGTATCTTCCAGCCTTTGCCTAGGCTGAGATTTGTAACTGTCCCTGCGCTGCAATGGTATCTTCCGGCCTTTGCCTAGACTGAGATATGTAACTGTCCCTGCGCTGCAATGGTATCTTCCAGCCTGTTTCCAGGCTGGGATATGTAACTGTCTCTAGGCTGCAATGGTACTTCCAGCCTTTGCCTAGGCTGAGATATGTAAGCTGTCCTGCGCTGCAATGGTATCTTCCAGCTGTCTCCAGGCTGGGATATGTAACTGTCTCTAGGCTGCAATGGTATCTTCCAGCCTTTGCCTAGGCTGAGATATTTAACTGTCCTTGCAGAGCAATGGTATCTTCCAGCCTTTGCCTTGGATGAGATATGTAACTGTCCCTGCGCTGCAATGGTATCTTCCAGCCTTTGCCTAGGCTGAGATTTGTAACTGTCCCTGCGCTGCAATGGTATCTTCCAGCCTTTGCCTAGACTGAGATATGTAACTGTCCCTGCGCTGCAATGGTATCTTCCAGCCTGTTTCCAGGCTGGGATATGTAACTGTCCCTAGGCTGCAATGGTATCTTCCAGCCTTTGCCTAGGCTGAGATATGTAACTGTCCCTGCGCTGCAATGGTATCTTCCAGCCTATTTCCAGGCTGGGATATGTAACTGTCCTAGGCTACAATGGTCTCCAGCCTTTCCCTAGCTGAGATGTGTAACTGTCCTTGCATGGTATCTTCCAGCCTTTGCCCAGGCATAGATATGTAACTGTCCCTGCACTGCAATGGTATCTTCCAGCCTTTTACCCAGGCTGAGATATGTAACTGTCTCTAGGCGCAATGGTATCTTCCAGCCTTACCTAGGCTGAGATATGTAACTGTCCCTGCGCTACAATGGTATCTTCCAGCCTGTCTCCAGGCTGGGGATATGTAACTGTCTCTAGGCTGCAATGGTATTTCCAGCCTTTGCCTAGCAGAGAATATTTAACTGTCCTTGCAGAGCAATGGTATCTTCCAGCTTTGCCTAGAATCAGATATGTAACTGTCCTGTGCTGCAATGTTCTTCCAGCTTTGCCTAGGCTGAGATTTGTAACTGTGCCTGTGCTGCAATGGTATCTTCCAGCCTTTGTCCAGGCAGAGATATGTAACTGTCTCAAGGCTGCTATGGTATCTTCCAGCCTTTGCCTAGGATAAGATATGTAACTGTCCCTGTTGCTGCAATGGTATCTCCAGCCATTGCCTAGGCTGAGATGTAACTGTCCCTGGCTGCAATGGTATTTTCCAGCCTTTGTCCAGGCTGAGATATGTAACTGTCCATGCACAGCATGGTATCTTCCAGCCTTTGCCTAGGCTGAGATATGTAACTGTCCCTGCACTGCAATGGTATCTTCCAGCCTTTACCCAGGCTGAGATATGTAACTGTCTCTAGGCTGGTAATGGTATCTTCCAGCCTTCTTCTAGGCAGAGATATGTAACTGTCGTTGCACAGCAATGTTGTCTTCCAGCCTTTGCCTAGGCACAGATATGTAACTGTCCCTGCACTGCAATGGTATCTTACCTTTACCTGGCTGAGATATGTAACTGTCTCTAGGCTGCAATGGTAATCTTCCAGCCTTTGCTAGACTGAGATATGTAACTGTCCCTGCGCTGCAATGGTATCTTCCAGCCTGTTTCCAGGCTGGGATATGTAACTGTCTTTAGGCTGCAATGGTATCTTCCAGCCTTTTCCTAGGCAGAGATATGTAACTGTCCTTGCACAGCAATGGTATCTTCCAGCCATTGCCTAGGCAAAGATTTGTAACTGTCCCTGCACTGCAATGTATCTTCCAGCTTTACCCAGGCTGGGATATGTAACTGTGTCTAGGCTGCAATGGTATCTTCCAGCCTCACATAGGCTGAGATATGTCCTGTCTGCGCTGCATGGTATCTTCCAGCCTGTCTCCAGGCTGGGATATGTAACTGTCTCTAGGCTGCAATGGTATCTTCCAGCCTTTGCCAGGCAGAGATATTTAACTGTCCTTGCAGAGCAATGGTATCTTCCATTTGCCTAGGATAAGATATGTACTTTTCCTGCGCTGCAATGGTATCTTGCAGCCTTTGCCCTAGGCTGAGATTTGTAACTGTCCCTCCTGCGCTGCAATGGTATCTTCCGGCCTTTGCTAGCTGAGATCTGTAACTGTCCCTGCGCTGCAAATGGTATCTTCCAGCCTGTTTCCAGGCTGGGATATGTAACTGTCTCTAGGCTGCAATGGTATCTTCCAGCCTTTGCCTAGGCTGAGATATGTAATGTCTTGCGCTGCAATGGTATTCCAGCCTGTCTCCAGGCTGGGATATGTAACTGTCTCTAGGCTGCAATGGTATCTTCCAGCCTTTGCCTAGGCAGAGATATTGAACTGTCCTTGCAGAGCAATGGTATTCTTCCAGCCTTTGCCTTGGATGAGATATGTAACTGTCCTTGCGCTGCAATGGTATCTTCCAGCCTTTGCCTAGGCTGAGATTTGTACTGTCCCTGCGCTGCAATGGTATCTTCCGGCTTTGCCTAGACTGAGATATGTAACTGTTTCTGCGCTGCAATGGTATCTTCCACCTTTTTCCAGGCTGGGATATGTAACTGTCTCTAGGCTGCAATGGTATCTTCCAGCCTTTGCTAGGCTGAGAAATGTACTGTCCCTGCGCTGCAATGGTATTCTTCCGGCATTTGCCTAGACTGAGAATATGTAACTGTCGCTGCGCTGCAATGGTTCTTCCAAGCCTGTTCGAGGTGGGATATTAATGTCTCTAGGCCAATGGTATCGTTCCAGCCTTTGCCTAGGCTGAGATATGTAACTGTCCCTGAGCTGCAATGGTAATCTTCCAGCTATTTCAGGCTGGGATGTGTAATACTGTCCCTAGGGCTACATGGTATCTTCCCAGCTTGTCCTAGGCGAGATGTGTAACTGTCCTTGCCAGCAACTGTATCTTCCAGCTTTGCCTAGGGATAGATAATGTAACTGGTCCCCTAGCACATGCAATGGTCATTTTCCAAGCTTTACTAGGCTGAGATATGTACTGGTCCCTGCGCTACAATGGGTATCTTCCAGCCTGTCTCCAGGCTGGGATAATGTAACTGTCTTAGGCCTGCATCGGTAATCTTCAGCCTTTGCTAGGCTGAGATATTAATGTTCCTGGTGGCAATTGGTATCTTCCAGCTGTCTCGCAGCTGGATACTGTAATTCTCTCGACTGCAATGGTATCTCGCAGCTTTGCCTAGGCTGATGATATGTAATGTTCTAGGTGCAAATGGCTCTTCGCCGTATAACCTAGGTGAGATATGTAACTGTCCCTGGCTGCTGATGGTATTTCACTGTTTCGGCTGGATTGTATGTCTCTTAGGTGCAATGGATATCTTCCAGCTTTGGCCTAGGCTGAGATAGTGTAACTGTCACTGGCTCAATGGTATCTCCAGCAGCTGTCTCAGGCTGGGATATGTAACAGTCTCTTAGGCTGCAATGGATATTCCAGCTTTGCTAGGCAGAGATATTGAAACTGCCTTGCAGAGCAATGGTATCTTCCAGCCTTTGCTGGATAGAATATTAACGTCCCTAAAATATGGCGCTGACAATGGTATCTTCCAGCCTTGCCTAGGCTGAGATTTGTAAGCTGTCCCTCGGGCGCTGCAATGGTATCTTCCGGCCTTTTGCCTAGACTGAGATTATGTAACGTGTTTTTTGACGTGCAATTGGTATCCTTCAGCCATTTTTCCACGGCTGGGAATAATGTTAACATGTCTCTTAGGGCTAATGTATATTCAGCTTTTGCCTAGGCTCGAGATATGTAACTGTCCGCTGCAATGAGGTTACTTCCGGCCTTTGCTGACTGAGGATATGTAACTGATCCCTTGCGTGCTAAATGGTATCTTCCAGCCTGTTATCCAGCTTGGGATATGTAACTGTTTAGGCTGTCCATGGTATGTTCCAGCCTTTGCCAGGCTGAAGATATGTAACGTGTCCTCTGGGATGCATGGTATCTTTCAAGTATTTCAGAGCGGGATATGTATACTGTCTAGGCCTAACAATGGTATTTCCAGCGTTTCCCTAGGGCTGAGATTGTGTAACTGCTACTTATGCACAGCAACTGTATACTATCCAGCCTCTTGCCTAGGCATTAGATATGTAACTGTCCTGCGCTGCATGGTAAATCTTAGCCAGCATTTACGCATAGGACTAGAGATAGATGTGCAACTGTCCTCGGCGCTACATGGTAATTTCCCAGTGTTCCAGGCTCGTGGATAGTGTTAACTGTCTTAGGTCTTGCAATGGTATTCAGCTTTGCTAGGGAATGAAGACTATCTGATATATGCCTGCTATTGCAGAGCATAGGTATCTCTTCCAATGCCATTTGCCTAGAATAGATATGTTCAACTGTCCCTCTGTGCTGCCTGGTATCTTCAGCCTTTGCCTAGGCCTGAAGATTGTGTTAACTGGCCTGTGGCTGCATGTATCTTCCAGGCCTTTGTCCAGGCAGAGATTTATGTAACTGTTTAGGCTGGCTATGTCTCATTCCAGCTTGCCTAGGATACGATATGTAACTGTCCTGTGCTGCAAATGTATCTTCCCAGCCTTTGCTAGGTGAGTTTGTACTGTCCTGCGCTGCTTATGTGTAATTTTCCCCAGCATTTTGTAGTGCTGAGAGTATGTAACTGTCCATAGCTAACAGCATGGTAATTTCAGCCCCTGCCTAGGTTGAGATTGGATGGTAACGTCCATTTGCACTGCAATGGTATCTCTGTCCTAGGCTTACCGTCCAGGTAGAGATATTACAACTGTCGTCTAGGCTGCATTGGGTGTTAATCCTTACCAAGCTTTTCTAGAGACAGAGATATGTATATTGTCGTTTGCAATACGCAGGCCATGGTGAATTTTCAGTGTGCGCGTAGGCAATAGATAATGGTAAAGTTTAGGTGCCCTTTGCAATGCAATCTGCAATGGTATTTAAAGCCTTGTAACAGTAGGGCTGAGATAATGTAACTGTGCCTCTCGGTGTCTAGGGCAATGGATAAATAAGTTTCAGGCCTTTGAGCCGGTAGAATGGAGATATGTGCTGCTGATCCCCTGGGAGGCGGAAGTCTGGCAAGTGGTGATGTATCACTCAAGCCATAGTTTCTGCAGGCTGGATTAAGTTGTAAGTGATCTATAGGGCTGCATATGGTATATCTTTCGAGCTTTGCTAGGCTGACGATAGGTAACACTGTCCTGCAAGTTGGATGACTACAAAAGGATAGATGCTGCGGTGCGGAGACTATTGAGGTCATATCTTCCAGACTATTTACCCAGGACATGGGAAGTATGTACTGTCTTTAGGCATTAGTATGGAAGTGCTTACGCACATAGCAAATGTATGCTTTCGCCAGCCTTTATTCTCTAGGTTCAGAGTATGCATGTGAATTGGTCTCAACTTGCAAGAAGGAACAAGAATGGATATCTCATATTAGGCTAGATTGTCAGGAAGATTGTCAAAATGTACTTCTGAGCGATGGCAAATGTGTATTTCATCAGCCTTAATACAGCGGACTGGGGAATACATTGATAGGTTGTACCTTTTGGTGGATCTAGGCTCAGTGCAATTGGTATTCTGTTTTCTCAGCCTTCAACCTAGGGTCTGGAGATAAATAGTATGACTGCTGTAGTGTTTCTAAATTGGTTCGGCTGCAGATGGTCATTCTCGTTGCCAGATATGCCCCCTTAATGCGCTAGAGATTTAAGTATATGTACAGATGGGTAATTCTTAAGAATTGGAGGGGATCATGCTGGAAGTAATATCTATGGCAGTCGTGGCTATGTCTATAATGTTCGTTCCTATGCCTGATTGTGCTGGAAGTTATCCTGGGTAATCTGTCACCTTGTCTATAGCATGCATTTATATGATGCGGACGCTAGCGTGTTCATATACTCTGTGCAGTCGAGTGTGACGTTTATTAGCGCTGCAAGAGTGGTATAGGGTGGACGTTCGCTGTTTCCAACGGCTGGGTATAGTAATGTCTCTAGGTGCTTTCTTACTTGGGCATGCTCGTATTTCATTGCCTATGCCTACGGTCTGAGAATAGGTATGTCCTAGCGCTGCAGATGTAGGTTATCCAGAGCCTATTTCCGGCATGGGAATATTTCAAGCTGTTCTGTAGAGCTCTCATGGTATTCTTTCCAGCCCTTTGCTCTAGGCTGAGCATATCGTAACTTGTCCATGACAGCAATGGTAGTTTCAAATTGCGTTTTTGGCCTAGCTTATGAGATGTATTGTACGCCAATTGCGCACTGGCAAGATGGTTACGTTCAAGCTTTACCCAGGTGGATTGCCTGCAATGGTCTGCTTCAAGCTTTACCAGGTGGATATGTAATGTTCTCTATCTAGGCTGCAATGGTATTTCCCGGCCTTTATCCTAGGCTGAGATATGTAACTGTCCCCTTTGCGCTACAATCTATGGTATTTTCAAGCTGTTCAAGGCTGGGTTGTACTGTCTCTAGTGCAATGGTATGTTCCAGCCTTTGCAGCAGAGATAACTTTACTTGTCCTTGCAGAGGAATTGTATCTTCTACCAGCCATTTGGCCTAGGATAGATATGTAACTGTTCCCTCGCGTGCAATGGTATATTTCAACTTGGTCAGGCTGAGATATGTAATGTCTCTAGCTGCAATGGTACTTGCGCTTTCCCTAGGTGAATATTAACTGTCATTGCACAGAATGGTATCTTCAGTCTTTGCTAGGTGAGAATGTAGATGTCTGCACTAGGCACTGCAATGGTATTTCCAGCCTTTACGGTGAGAATATGTATGGTCTCTAGGCTGAATGTATTTCCATGCTTTTGACTTGGATACATATATAATATCCCCTGCGTGCATGGTATCTTCCAGGCTATGCCTAGTTGAGATTTAATGTCCTGCCACCTGGCAATGGTATCCAGCCTTTGTCTAGGCTGAGATATGTATGTTTTGTAGGCTGCATTGTATTCAGTTTGCATAAGGCCTGAGATATGTATGTCCCTTGGCTGCATGGTATTTCTGGTCTGTCTCACAAGGCTGGGATAGTACTGGGTCTGACTGCAATGTTACTTCTTCCTTTGTTGCTAAGGCCTGGATTGTAACTGGTCTTCTGCTCTCGCTGGTGCAGCTGAATTGCTGGGTATCTTTCCCATTTGCTAGCTGAAGATATGTAACTATCCCACTCTGCCGGCTGCAATGGTAGTTAGCTATTCCAGCTGGGATATGTTATTGATCAACTGCACTGCATGGTACTTTCCAGCCTTTCCAGGTGGGAATATGTAACCTGTCTCTAGGGCTGCAATGGATTCAGCCTTTGCCTAGGCTGAATATGTTACTGTTTACCTTATTAGCGGCTGTGCATGGTATTTCAGGCTATCTAGGCGGGAACTTGTACTCGTCTCTATGCTGCAATGGAATCTTCAAGCCTTTTCGCTAGGTGACATAATTGTAACTGTCCCTGCACGCAAGGTATCCTTCCAGCCTTTGCTAAGGTGAGATATGTCATGTCCTGCACTGCAATGGTATTCCAAGCCATCTGCCCAGGCTGAGGATATGTTACTTTGTTCTTTGCTGCAATCGATTTCCAGCGCCTTTGCTAGCTGAGGATTTTAAACTGTCCTAAGCATGCAAAGGTAATGTTCGCCGAGATAGCCTCTTCCCAGGCTGAGATATGTACTGTGTCTCTTGGTGTGCATGGTTAGCATTCCAGCGGATGTTTGTTGGTAATAAAGATTTAACCTGTAGCGTTTAAAGGAATGCTGGTATTTGTGAAGATGCACGTATGGTATGTATTTATTCGCCAGCATGATCTGTAATTGGGCCCTAGGCCCTGAGAGATATTTACGTGTCTGCGATGCATAGGTATTTCCATGCCTTTTTCAGGCTGAGATTGTAACTGTCTCTATGTTGCAATGGTAATCTTCAGCCTTTCTAGGTGAGATATGTAACTGTCAGCTGGCAAGCAATGGTATCATTCAGCCTTTGCTAGTGCATAGATATGTAATGTACTGGCAACTGCAGATGGTATGTTTTCCCAGCCTTTATACGCAGGCTGAGATTATGTAATGTCTCTAGGTGAGCAAATGAGTATCTTTCAGCTTTACCATAACGCTGAGATATGTAACTATCCTGCGTGCAATGGTACTTTCCGCCTGTCCTCAAGGCTGGGATATTGTACTGTCTCTAGGCTGCAATAGTATCTTCCACCTTTGCCTAGGCATGAGATATTTAACTGTCTTGCAGAGGATGGTATTCTCTCCAGCCTTGCCTAGGATGAGAATATGTAACTGTCCTAGCGCTGCAATGGTAACTTCAGCATTTGCCTAGGTGAAGATTTGTAATGGTCGGCTGCAATGGTATCTTCCAGACTTTGTCCAGGATTAGATATGTACTGTCTCGAGGTCATGCAGACTGGTATCTTCCAGCCTTTGCCTAGGCTGAATATTAACTGTCGCGCGTGCAATGGTATCTAGAGCTTTGTCCAGGTGAGATTGTAATTCTCTAGGCTCAATGGTATCTCTTCAGCTTTCCTCGGCTGAAATATGAACTGTCCTTGCACAGGCAATGGTTCTTCTGCCTTTGCCTGCTGAGATATTAACTGTCCCTGCACTGCATAGGTATCTTCCGCCTTTACCCAGGCTGAGATCTGTAACTGTCTCTAGGCGGCATGGTATTTTCCAGCCTTTGCTAGGCTGAGATATGTAACTGTCCTGCGCTGCATATGGTTTCTTTCCAGCCTATTTCACGGCTGGGATATGTAACATGTCTTAGGCAGCAATGGTCAATCTTCCAGCCTTCCGTAGGCTGAGATATGTAACTGTCGCATTTGGACAGCAATTATGGTAATCTTCCAGCCTTTACGCAGGCTGAAATTGTAATGTCTCTTAGCTGGCAATGGTATCTTCCGAGCCTTTGCTAGGATAACATATATAATGTCCTGGCGCTGCATAGGTATTTTCCAGAATCTCTAGTTGAGATTTTGGTAATTCTCCTGCACTGCAATGTATTTCAGTTTGTCTAGGTGAGATATGACACTGGTTTGTAGCTGATTGGTATCTCACTTTGCCTAGCCTGAGATATGTAACTGTCCCTGCGCTGCAATGGTAATCTTCTGCCTGTTCAAGGCTGGATATGTAACTGTCCCTGCATGCAATGGTATCTTCCAGGTTTTTTTCAGGCTGGGATATGTAATCGTCCCTTCACTGCATGGTATCTCAGCTTTGCTAGCCCTGAGATATAGTAATGTCTGCGCTGCAATGGGTATTTTCCAGCCGTTTTTCCAGGCTGGGCTATTAACGTCTTTGGGCGCCAAATGGTATCTTCCCAAGCATATTTCCTAGGCAGAGAATATGTAACTGTCCTTGCACAGCAATGGTATCTTCCAGCCATTGCTGCAAAGATTTGTTAACTGTCCTGCAACTGCAATGGTATCTTCAGCCTTCTTCCCAGGCTGGGATATGTAACTGTGTCTAGGCTGCATTGGTATCTTCCAGCCTTCACTAGGCTGTAGATATGTAACTGGATGTCCTTCAGCGCTCAATGGTATCTTCAGCCTGTCTCCAGGCTGGATTATGTAAAACTGTCATCTTGGCTGCAATGGTATCTTCCAGCCTTTGCCTAGGCAGAGATATTTAACTGTCCTTGGCAGAGCATGGTATCTTCAGCCTTTGCCTTTGATTGAGGATATATAATGTCTGCGCTGCAAAGGATCTTCCAGCTTGCCCAGGCCTGAGATATGTTATCTGTCTCTTCGCTGCAAATGGTATTTCCAGCCTTTGTAGATAGAGATATGTACTGTTCCTGGCTGCAATGTTATTTCCAGCTTTGCTAGGCTGAGATTTGTATGGTCCCTGCGCTGGCATGGTATCTCCGGCCTTTGCCTAGACTGGATATGTAACTTCCTGCCTGCAATAGGTATCTTCCAGCTGTTTTCAGCTGGATATCTAACTGTCTCTAGGCGCAATGGTATTTTCCAGCCTTTTGCCTAGGCGCGATATGTATGTCTGCGCTGATGGTATCTTCCAGCCTGTCTACAGGCTGGGTATGGTAACTGTCTCTAGGCTGCAATGTAAATCTTCCAGCCCTTTGCCTAAGGCCGAGATAGTTAACGTCCTTGCAGAGCAATGGTATTTCCGCTTTGCTGGATGAGAGTATGTAACTGTCCTAGCGCGCTGCAATGGTATCCTTCCAGCCTTTGCCTGGTGCGATTTGTATACTGTCCTGTGTGCATGGGTATCTTCGGCTTTGCCTAGACTGAGATAGTACTGTCCCTGCGCTTGCAATGGTATCTTCCACCTGTTTCCAGGCTGGGATATGTAACTGTCTCTAGCTTGAATGTATCGGTCCAGCTTTGCCTAGGCTGAGATATAGTAACTGGTCGCCGCGCTGCAATGGCTAATACTTCCAGCTAATTTCCAGGCTGATATGTAGACTGTCCCTAGCTACAATTGGTATCTTCCAGCTTTCCTAGCTGAGATGTGTAATGTCTTGCACAGATGGTATTCAGCCTTTGCCAGGCATAGATGTAATGTCCCTACACTGAATGGTATTTCCAGCCTTTACCAGGCTGAGATATGTAACTGTCTTAGCTGCAATGGTATCTTCCAGTTGTCTAGCTGAGATAATGTAACTGCTGCCGCTACAATGGTAGTTTCAGCCTGTTCTCCAGGCTGGGTATGTAATGTCTCTAGCTGCGCAATGTATCTTCCAAGCCTTTTTGCTAGCAAGAGATATTTAACTGTCTTGCAGAGCAATGGTATGATTCCAGCTTTTGCCTAAATCAGATATGTAACTGTCTGGTGCTGCAATGGGTATGCTTTCCAGCTTTGCCTAGGCTGAGATTTGTAACTTTGTCCTGTGCTGCAATGGTATCTTCCACCTTTGTCAAGGCAAGAGATATGCCTGTTCAGAGCTGTCTATGGTATCTTCCAGCCTTGCTAGATAAGATATGTAATGTCGCTAGTGTGCAATGGTATCTTCAACTCCAGCCATTGCCTAGGCTGAGATTTGTAACTGTTCCCTGGCGCTGCAATGGTATTTTCCAGCCTTTCCAGGCTGAGATCTGTAACTTCCATGGCACAGCAATGGTAATTTCAGCTTTGCTAGGCTGAGATATGTAACTGTCCTGCCTGCAATGGTATCTTCCAGCCTTTACCAGCTGAGATATGTAACTGTTCTAGGCTGCAATGTATCTTCAGCTTTCTAAGGCGAGATATGTACTGTCGTTGATCAGCAATGTTTCTTCCAGCTTTTGCCTAGGCAGAATGTAACTGTCTGCACTGGCAATGGTATTTCGCAGCCTTTACTAGGCTGAGAATATGTAACTGTTTAGCTGCAATGGTATCTTCAGTTTGCTAGACTAGAGAATATGTACTGTCGCCTGCGCTGACAATGGTATCTTCCCAGCTGTTTTCCCGGCTGGGATATGTAACTGGTCTTAGCGCAATGGTATCTTCCAGCCTTTTCCATGGCGAATATGTTAACTGTCTTGCACAGCAATGGTTATTTCCAGCATTGCCTAGGCAGATTTGTAATGTCGCTTGCACTGCAATGGTAAGTCCTTCCAGCCTTTCCCAGGCTGGATATGTAAACTGTGTCTCAGGCTGGCATGGTATCTTCCAGCTCAACTAGGCTGAGATATGTAACTGTCGCCTGCGCTGCAATGGTATTTCCAGCTGTCTCAGGCTGGATATGTAACTGTCTCTAGGCTGCAATGGTAATCTTCCAGCCCAGTCTGAGATATGTAACATCCTCGCGCTGCAATGTATCTTCGCACCTTTGGCCTGGCTGAGATGGGTGTAACTGTTCCCTGCACTGCAATGGTATCTTTCCATCTTTTACAGGCTGAGATATGTAGACTGTCCTGCACTGCAATGGTATTTCCAGCCTTTGCCTAGCTGAGATGTGTAACTGTCAAGCAGCTGCAATGTATGTTCCAGTTTACCAGGGAGATATTAATGTCCCGCACTGCAATGGTATCCAGCCTTTTGCCTAGGCTGAGATATTAACTTCCCTGCACTGCAAGATGGTATCTTTCCAGACTTTGCCTAGTGTGATATGTTACTGGTCCCTGTGTTTGCAATGGTATCTCCGCCTTTGCTAGCTTGCGATATGTAATCTGTCCCTGCACGTGCAATGGTAATCTTCAGCCTTTTTGACAGACTGAATATGTACTGTCTCTAGCGAAATGGTACTTCCAGCCATTTGCCAATCTGAGTTATATCATAAATGTTCCTTACGCTGCAATGGTATCTTCAGCTTTGTCCATTCCTGAGATATGGTAACTGTGCTCGCTGCTAATGTACTTCCAGCCTTTGCTAGGCTGAGATGAGTAACTGTCCTGCACTGCAATGGTATCTTCATCCTTTTACCAGCTGAGATTTGTAACTGTCTGCATGCAATGGTTCTTCCAGCCTTTTGCCTAGTCGAGATATGTACTTCCGCTGCACTGGCAATGTATCCTTTCAGCCTTTGACAGGCTGAGATATGTAACTCTCTAGCGAATGGCTATCTTCAGCCTTGTCCTAAGGCTGAGAAGTAACTGTCCTGCCACTGCAATGGTATTTCCAGCCTTGCCATGGCTGAGATATTAACATCCTGCACTGCAATGTGATTTCAGCCTTTTCCTAGCTGAATAGGTACTGTCCCTGCACTGGAATGGTATCTTCCAGCCTTTAGCTAGGCTGAGATATGTAACTATCCCTGGACTGCTAATTGGTAGCTTCAGCCTCTCACACGGCTGAGATGATGTAATGGTATCTAGTGCTGCAATGTATCCTTCCAGCCATTGCCCAGGATCTGAGTATCTCACTCTCTGCACTGCAATGAATATCTTCCAGCCTTTTCCCAGCTGAGATATGTACTGTTCTAAGGCGCAATGGTATCTCCCCAGCTTTGCCTAGGGTGAGAATATGTAACTGTTCACTGAGCGCTTGCAATTGGTATCTTCAGCCTTGCCTAGGCTGAATATGATGGAACTGTCCCTGCTTGCAATGGTACTTCCAAGCCTTTGACGCAGACTGGAGGATATGTAACTGTCTCTTACGCGTAATTGTAGCTTCCAGCCTTTGCCTAGGCTGAGATATGTAAATGTCCTGCACTGCAATGTATCGTCCTGCTTTTCCCAGCTGTGAATTGTAATTCTCTTAGGCTTAAATGGTATCTTCCGCCTTGCCCAGTTGTAGAAATGTCACTGTCCCTTGCGCTACACATGGCTCTTCAGCCTTTTGACTAGGCTGAGATATGTACTGTCCCTGCGCTGCAATGGTATCTTCCAGCCTTTGACAGGCTGAGTATGTATGTCTCTAGGCTGAATGGATCTCCAGCCTTGTGCCTAGGTGATCATTAAGCGTCCCTTGTGTTGCAATGGTATCTCCAGCTTTGCCTAGGCTGAGATAGCTAACTGTCCCTGCACTGCAATGGTATTTCAGCCTTTGCCTAGGATTTGATATGGTAACTGTCCCTGTGTTGCATGGTATCTTCCAGCCTTTGCAAGGCTGAGATATGGTATACTCTTCCCTGTGCAATGGTATCTTCCACTTTGGACCAGGCTGAGATATGTAACTGTCTCTAGGCTGAAAGTGGTAATCTTCGCAGCCTTTGCTACGCTGTTGATATGTTAACTGTCCCTTGTGTTGCAATGATCTTCCAGCTGTTGCTTACTCGAGATATGTTACGCCTGAACTGCAATGGTACTTTCCAGCCCTTTGACCAGACTGAGATATGTATACTGTCTCTAGGCTGCAATGGTATCTTCCACCCTTTTGCCCCTAATCTGAGATATATAGAATGTTTCTGCGCTGCACTGGTATCTTCCGGCCTTTGTCGGCTGAGATATGTAACTGTCCCTGGCTGCAATGGTTATCTTCAGCCTTTGCCTAGGCTGGAGATATGTAACTGTCCTGCACTGAATGGTATCTTTCCAGCCTTTGCCTAAGGCTGAGATTGTAAAATTCCCTGCACTGCAATGGTCTTCAGCCTTTGCCCCAGGGCTGAGATATGAACTATCTCTAGGTGCAATGGTATCTTTCCAGCCTTTGCCCAGGCTCAGATATTGTAAAATGTCCCTGCACGCAATAGTATTTTCCGCCTTTTTCTAGGCTGAAATATGGTAACTGGTCCCGCACTGCAATGGTATCGTCCAGCCTTATGCCTAGGCTGAGAATAGTAACTATGCCTGCACTGCAAATGGTATCTCCAGCCTTGACCAAACCAGATTATGTAACGTCTCTAGGCTGCAATTGGTATAGGTTACTAGTTACATAGGGTGAAAGACGCAGTGTCATCAAGTTCAAGCCATCAAGTACAGCCACACTTAACCCACACCTACCGAATTCTAGTACACTCCATACAAACACTATATTATAACAACCATCTATACTTAATCGTGATATTAGTATCCCAATAGCTTGGATATTCTATTGATCAAGAATATCCAGGCCCCCTTAAAGAACTCAGTCCAGGGCTCTCCAGGTATCTTCCATTTTCCTAGGTGAGAAATATGTACGTCCAGCACTGCAATGGTCTAGATCAGCCTTTTGCCTAGGCTGAGATATGTAACTTCCTGCATCTGCAATGGTATCTTCCAGCCTTTGTCCAAGGCTGAGATATGTAACTGTCCCTGCGCTGCCATGTATGCTCCGCCTTGTGCTAGGCTGAGATATGTACTGTCCCGTGCACTGCAATGGTAATCGTTCCAGCCTTGCCTAGGCTGAGATATGTAACTGTCTCTAGGCTTAAATGGTTCTTCAGCACGTGTCAAGGCTGAGATATTTCAACTCTCTAGACTGCAATGGTATCTCATCGCCTTGCCTAGGCTAGATATCTTAACTGTCCCGCACTGCAGGTATCTTCCAGCTTTGAGCCAGGCTGAGATATGTAACTGTCTCTAGCTGCAATGGGTATCTTCCATCCTTTAACATTAGGCTGAGATATGTATGTTTCTGCACTGCAATAGTATCTTCATCCTTTTCCTAGGCTGTAGATGAGTAACTGTCCCCTGACTGCAATGGTATCTTTCAGCCTTTGCTAGGCTGGATATGTACCTTCTCCCTGAACTGGCAATGGTATCTCCAGCCTTTTGCCTAGGCTGAGATTATGTAACTGTCCTGTGGTTGCAATGGTATCTTTTCCAGCCTTTGCTGCGGATATAACTGGTCCTGGCAGCTGGCAATCGGTATCTTCCAGTCTTTTACCCAGGCCTGAGATATGTAACTGTCCCTGCACAGCAATGGTAATTTCAGCTTTTCCAGGCTGAGATAATGTAATTGTTATAGCTGAATGGTATCTTCCAGCCTTTGCTAGGCTAGATTGTACTGTTCCAGCGCTGCAGATGGTATCTTCCAGCTGCCTAGGCTGAGATATGTAACTGTCCCTGCTCTCCATAGTGGTATCTCCAGCCCTTTGACGCAGAGCGAATATGTAACTGTCTCTTAGGCTGTTAATGGTACTCAAGCCTTTGCCTAGGCTGAAGATATCTAAACTGTCCCTGCACTGCAATGTATCGTCAAGCGTTTGCCTCGGGCTGTGGTGGAGTATGGTAAGCTGCCCGAGTGTGGCATGGAGTCGGGTGCTCAGCCTGTGCCTAGGCTGAGATATGTGGAGAGCTGGGTCTGCGCGGCATGGTATCTTTCGAGCTTGGGGTTGGACCAGGGTGAGTATGTGAACTGGTCTCTAGTGCTGGAAATGGTAGTCTTGCCGAGCTTTTGGCCTAGGCTGAATATGTTAACTGTCTGGTGTGCATGGTACGTGGCAGTCTTTGCTTATGCTGATGATACTGTATATGTCCTGCACTGCAATGGTAATCTTTCTCATGCGGTTTGTCAGATCTGAGATTGTATACTGTCTCTTCTTTAGGCTTGCAATGGTATTCAATTCCCTTTCCCTAATTGATATATGTATACTTCTTCTTCTTGTGCTTCTGACTGTTGTATTCTTCAGCTTCTGTTCCAGGCTGAGATATTGTAATGTCCTCTGGCACTGGGCAATTATGTATTTTCCAGCCTTTTCTAGTGCTGAGTATATGCTTTATATCTTCTCCTGCATCTGGTCATTAGTGTTTCTCCAGCCTTTGCCTAGGCTTGATTGTTTATAAATGTAACTTATCTTCCTGCAATGCATAGGTTCTTTCCACCCTTTTTGCGATTACGAGATAGTAAACTGTTCTCTATGATCTGCAGATGTATTCATCCGCTTTCTAGCTGAGATGTGAACTATGCCCTGCAATGCAATGGTAATCTTCAGCTTTGACCACGCTGAGATATGTAAACTGTCTCTAGCGCAATGGTATTTTCCAGCCTTGCCCAGTCTGAGATTATGCACTGTCCCTGCGCTGCAATGTATCTTCCAGGCTTTTCCCAGGCCTGAGATATGGAACTGTTCATAGGCTGAAATGGTATCTTCCAGTCCTTTGCCTAGGCTTTGATATGTAACTGGTCCCTCGGTTCAATGGTATCTTCCAGCCTTGCCTAGGCTGAGATATGTAATGTTCCCTGCACTGCAAATGGAGTCTTCAAGCGCTTTGCCTAGTCTTTGGGGATCTGTAATGCCTGTGTTTGCAATTGTATCTCCAGCCTTTGCTAGGCTGAGATGTGTGACTGTCCCTTGCGCTGCAATGGTATCTTCCAGCCTCTCCCAGGCTTAGTAATATGTTAATGTTCTAGGCTGACATGTCATTCTTTCCAGCCTTTGCCCAGTCTGAGATGTGTCACTGTTCCCTGCGGCTGCAAGGGTATCTTCCAGCCTTTCCCAGGCTAGATATGGAACTGTCTCTAGCTGAAATGGTATCTCAGCTTTGCTCGGCTCTTGATAGTAACTTCCCTGTGTTCAATGTATCTTCGTCTTTGCCTAGGCTGAGATATGTAACTGTCCTGCACTGCAATGTATCTTCAAGCCTTTGCCTATGGCTGTTGATATGTAACGTCCCTGTTTAAATGGTATCTTCCAGCCTTTCCATAGGCTTTAATTATGTCCTCGTGTTTGAACAATGGATCTCCAGCCTTTGCTTAGGTTGAGATAGCTGTAACGTCTGACGCAATGGTAATTTCACTTGACCAGACTGAGATATGTAACTGTCTCTAGTCTGCAATGGTATCGCTTCACCTCTTTGCCCAATCTGAATATGTAAATGGTTCCTGGCTGCAATGGTATCTTCAACCTTTTGCCTAGGCTGAGATCAGTGTAACTGTCCCTGCAGCTGCAAGGGTTCTTCCAGTTCTTTGCTAGGCTGAGATATGTACTGTCCCTGCACTGCAATGGTATTTCCACCCTTGCCAATCTGAGAATATGTAAATGTTTCTGCGCTTGCAATGTATCTTCCAGGCCTTTGTTCCAGGCTAGATTGTAGATTGTCCCTGCGCTGCAATGGTAGCTTCCAGCCTTGCCTAGGCGAGATATGTAAATGTCCCTGCAGCTGCAAGTGGTGTCTTCCCGTCTTTTTACATGCTGGGAAATTAACTGTCTCTAGGCTGCAATGGTATCTTCCACCGATTTGCCCAGGCTTAGATTATGTAACTGTCTATAGACTGCATGGACTTCCAGCTTTTTCCTAGGCTGAGAATTTACTGTCCCTGCACTGCAATGGTATCTTCCAGTCTTCTACAAGGCTTGAGATAATTGTAACTGCTCTAGGCTGCAATGGTATTTCCAGCCTTTGGCTAGCTGAGATATGTACTGTCCTGCATGAAATGGTATCTCCAGTGATTTTACAAGGCTGAGGAATATGTAACTGTCTAGCACTGCAATGGTATCGTTCCAGCTTTGCCCCAGGCTTAGATATGTAACTGTCTCTAGGCTGCAAGGTATCTTCCAGCCTTTGTCTAGGCTGGAGATTGTAACTGTGCTCTGGCGCTGCAATGGTATCTTCCTAGCCTTTGTCAAGGCTGAGATACTTAACTGTCCACTGCGGCTGCAATGGTATCTTCCAGCCCTTTGCCTATGGCTGAGATACTGTACTGTCGCCTCGCACTTCCAGGTATCTTCCAGCTTTTCTAGGCGAAATAGGGTAACTTTCCCTGCTACTGCAATGTTATCGGTTCGCCTTTTGCCCTAGGCTGAGATATATGTAACTTCCCTGCACTCGCAATGGTTATAGTGTCCACGCTTGTTCTAGGCTGAGAAGTAACTGGCCTGACTGCAATGGTATTCTCTCCAGCATTGAAGCTAGGCTGAAAAATAGTACTATAACCTGCACTGCAATGGTCAATCTTCCTACCTCTCACCAGGCTGAGGCTTATGTAATGTCTGCTATGACTGCAAGGTACTTCCAGCATATGCCCCAGTCTGAGGATATCTCACTCTCCTCGCTGCAATGGTATTCCAAAGCCTTTCCTCAGGCTGAGATATGTGAACTGTCTAAGGCTGAAATGGTATCTTCCACAGCCTTTGCCTAGGCTGAGATATAAACTGTCTGCTTCTGCAATGGTATCTTTCAGCCTTCGCCAGCTGAGATATGTAACGTGTCTTTGGCTGCAATGGTAGTTCCAGCCTTTGCCTAGGCTGAGATAAGTGTGTAAGATGGTCCTGCGACGCAATGGTATCATCTAGCTTTGCCCATGGCCTGTTGTATATTAACTGTCTTTAGGCTTAAAATGGTATTCCAGCGTTTTGACAAGCTGATTGAACTGTCCTGGTTTCAATGTGTATCTTCCAGCCTTTGCTAGGCTTGAGATATGTAACTGTTCCCTGCGACTGCAATTGGATTTTCGCTTTGACAGTTGAGATTGTAGCTGGTCCTAGGCTGCAATATGGTAATCTTACCAGCCTTTGCTAGACTGAGATATGTAATGTCCCTGCACTGCAATAGTATCTATTCCGTCCTTCTTTCCTAAGGCTGAAGATAGGTAAGCTGTCCCTGCCCTGCAATGGTATTTCAGCCTTTGAGACCAGAGCTGAGATATGTAGACTGTCTCTAGGCTGGCAATTGGTATCTTCCAGTCCTTTGCAACGCAGAGATATATAGACTGCCCTGTGTTTCCATGGGCTTTCCAGCTCTTTTGATAGGCTGTTGGGATATTAACTGTCCTGTGTGCAAATGGTATAGTTCTGCACGCTTTGTAGCTGAGATATGTATACTGGTCTCTGCCAGCTGCAAATGGTATCGTTCAGCCTTTGACCAGATGAGTATTATGTAAGGTCTCTAGGCCAATGTATCTTCCACTTTGCCCATCTGAATATGTAAATTGTTCCTAGCCGCTGCAATGGTCTTCGCGCCTTTCTAGGCTAGGATATGTAACGTGTCTACCTGACTGCAATGGTATCTCCAGTCTTTGTCTAGGCTGAGATATGTAACGTGTCTGCATGCAATGGTATTGCTGTCACACTTTGCCCAAATCTGAGTATGTAGATGTTCTGGCTGCAATGGTATCTTCCCTTTGTCCAGCCTGAGATAGTAACTGTTCCCGCCTGCAATGGTATCTTCCAGCCTTTGCCTAGGCTGAGATATGTACTGTCCTGCAGACTGCACATGGATCTTCAGTCTTTTACAAGGGCTCGGAGTATTAACTGTCCTTGCACTGCATGGTTACGTCCAGCTTTGCCGGCTGATATATGTAACTTCCTGAGCTGCAATGGTATCTTCCCGCTTTAACAAGGCTGAGATTATGTACTATCTTCTAGTGCAATGGTGATCTTCCCAGCCTTTGCCCAGGCTTAGATATGTAACTGTCTCTAGACTGCAATGGTAGTCTTCCAGCTTTTGCCTTAGGCTGAGATTACTGTAAACTTGTCCCTGCTCTGGGCATGGATACCTTCCAGCTTTTGACGCAATGAGATAGTAAATGTTCAGGTGCAATGGAATCTTTCAGCCTTTGCCTAGGGCTGAGAGATGTAAATGTCCCTGCACTGCAATGGTATCGTATCCTGCCTTGCCGCATGGCTGTGATATGTACTGTCTCTAGCTTAACTGGTATCTTCAGCTTTGACAGTGCTGAGATATGGTAACTGTCTCTAGCTGCAATGGTATCTTCCAGCCTTTCTGCCCTCGAGTATGTACTGTCCCTGCGGCTGCAAATGGTATTTCCAGGCTATTTCTCCCCAGGTGAGATATGTAACTGTCTCTAGGCTGAAATGGTATCTTCAGCCTTGGCTAGGTTTGATATGGTAATGTCCCTGTGTGTTTCAATGGTATGCTTCAGCCTTGCTTAGGCTGAGATATGTAAACTGTCCCTGCATGCAATGTACTTCAAGCCTTTGCTGGCTTTGGATATGTAACTGTCGCTGTTTTGCATGGTATCTTCCAGCCTTTGCCTAGGCTGAGAAGTGGGGAATGGGTCCCCCTGAGCCTGCAATGGTATCTCCAGCCTTTTTCTCATGCTGAGATTAATGTAACGTGTCTCTAGGCTGAATGGTTCTTCCAGCTTTGACTAGGCTTTTGATAGTATACTGTCCTGGTTGCAAATGGTATATTCCAGGCCTTGCTTAACTGAGATATGTTTACTGTCTCTTGCACTGCATATGGTATGTCCAGCCTTGCAGACTGAGATATGTAATCTGTCTCTGGCGCATGGTATCTTCACCCTTTCCCAATTCTGAGATATGTAAATTTCCATGGCTGCAATGGTCTTCAGCGTTTTCCCTAGGCTGATGATATGTAACTGTCCCTGCACTGCTAATGGTATCTTCCAAGTCTTTGCTAGCTGAGATTTACCTGTCCCTGCCTGATGTATTTCACCTTTGCCTCAATCTGAGAATATGTAAATGTTTCCTGCGTGCATGGTATCTTCCAGCTTGTACAGGCCGAGAGTTGTAACGTCGCCTGCACTGCAATGGTATTTCCAAGCTTTGCTAGGCTGAGAATGTAAACTGTCCCCTGCACGCAATGGTAGTCGTTCAGTCTTTTACAAGGCTGAGATAATGGAAGACTTCCCTACTGCAATTGGTATCGTCCAGCCTTGCCTAGGCTGAGATAGTAACTTCCTCCTGGCAATGGTATCTCCAGGCGTTTGACCTAGGCTGAGATATGTAACTATCTCGAGGCTGCAAATGGTATCTTCGCAGCCTTGCCCAGGCTTAGATATGAAAACTGTCCCTAGGCCTGCTAATGGTATTTCAGCCTTTGTCTAGGTGGATATGTAAATTGTCTCTAGGCTCGCAATAGTATCTTCAGCCATTGCCCAGGCTGAGATATGTTACTGTCTATAGGCTGCAATGGTACTTCCAAGGCTTTGCCTAGGGCTGAGATATGGTAACTGTCCCTGCCGCAATGGTATCTTCCAGCCTTTGACCACTGAGATATGTAACTGTCTCTAGGCTGCAAATGGTATCTTCCAGCTTTGCCTAGGTGAGATATGTAAATGTCTGCACTGCAATGGTATCATCTGCCTTGGCCCAGCTGTGATTGCTAACTGTCTCTAGGCTTAAATGGTATTCCAGCTTTGACCAGGCTGGAGATATGTTAACGTCCTCTAGGCTGCATGGTATCTCCAGCTTGCCCAGTCTGAGATATGTCACTGTCTGCGCTGCAATGGTATCTTCCAGCTGTTTTCCCAGGCTGAGATTGTAAACTGTCTCTAGGCTGAACTGGTAATCTTCCAGCTCTTTGCATAGGCCTTTGATATTAACTGTCCTGTGTTGGGCATGGGTTTTTCCATGCTCTTTGCTAGGCTGAGGATATGTAACGTGTCCCTGCCTGGCAAATGTATCGTTCCAGCCTTTGACCAACTGAGATATGTACTGTTCAGGCGTGCAATGGTATCTTCCCCGTTTGCCCAAGTGAAGAATATGTTAAATTCCTGAGCTGCTGGATCGTTGCCACCTTTGTCGGCTGAGATTATGTGTATACTGTCCCTGGCTGCAATGGGTATCTTCCAGCCTTTGCCGTTAGGCTGAGATAATTGTAACTTGTCCTGCTTCTGCAATGGATTTCGAGCCTTTACCCAGGCTGGAGACATGTTAACTGTCCCTGCATGCAATGGTTCGTTCCAGCCTCTTGCCTAGGCTGAGATATGTAGCTTCCGCTTGCACTGCAATGGTATTTCCAGCCTTTTGACCAGGCTGAGATATATAACTATGCTCTAGGGGTGCAATGGTATCTTCCCCATCTTTGCCTCAGGGCTTTAGATTATTGTAACTGTCCCTCTGCGCGCATGGTATCTCCAAGCCTCTGCCTAGGCTGGAGAATGTAACTGTCTCCTGCTGCTGCCAATGGTTAATCTTCCAGTCTTTTACTAAGGCTGAGATATGTAACGTTTCCTGCACTGCAATGTATCTTCCAGGCCTTTGAGCAAGACTGAGATAGTGTACTGTCTCTAGCTCCAATGGTAATCTTCACCTTTGCCCATCTTGGAAGATATATAAATGTTCTGGCGCTGCCATGGTATATCTTCCAGCCTTGTTCAGGCTGAGATATGGTAAATCGCCTGCCGCTGACAATGGTATCTTCCAGCTTTGGCCTGAGCTGAGATATGTACCTGTCCTTCATGCAATGGTACTTCCAGTCTTTTACCAGGCTAGATATGTATACGTCCGCAACTTCATATGTGTATCTTCCAGCTTTGTGCCTAGTGGCTGAAGATATGTAACTTCCTGACTGCAATTGGTAATCTTCCAGCTTATGACCAGGCGGAGATGATGTAATATCTCTAGGCTGAATGGTATTCTTGCCAGCCTTTGCCAGGCTTAGATTATGTACTGTTCTAGGGACTGCACAATGGTACTTCAGTTTGTCTAGCTGAGATATGTAAAATGTTCCTGCATGCAATAAGTATCTTCACCTGCTTTTCCCGTAGGCTGAGTAGGTACGTCCTTTCACTTGCAATGGTCTCTTCACCTTTGGCCTGGGCTGAGATATGTAACTATCTCCTGATGCATGGTATCTTCCACTTCTGAGACCAGCTGAGATATGTAAATGTCGTCTTAGGCTAATGCGTGATCGTTCCAGCATTGCCGCCGTAGGATTGGACTGTCCTGATATCTGGGCAATATGGTACCGCCTTAGATAACTGAACCAATGTCATCTTGTTGCTAGGTGCTAGCTATATCAGCCACGTACCTTTTCAATTCAGATGTCTGGATGCTAAGGAAACCAAGCATGCAGCTGCTAATTAAAAGGACATTTTAAAGAAAACATATGGTCGTTTTCGACAATTAGTCATTGTGTATACTAGTTGGAGGCTTGTTACTGCTGGGACAAATTAAATTAAATATTATGCAATAAATTAAATCAGGATTTAATAATGAGGCTTTTGGCCAACAATACAGTATTTTAATGACTTTTGCACGCGGAGAAAGAAAGTATTTGTTTTCTAAGTATAGGTAAAAAGTCAGCAAATGCTGCTCATTCTCTTAGATGGTTGCTAACTAAGTATTGCCTTCCTTAGTGTTTTGAGGATATTTGGGTGCACATTGTTATCATAGAAACTAGTTAAGATACCGTGAACTCACTCCGATACTCACGTTCAAAAATAGGCGTGCTATAAATGGGTAACATGGTGGTGCGTTTTTTAGCACGCAAAGACGGAGCGAAGGAGGAGGTATTGAGTAAGGCGTGACCTGCGTTAATTAGCAGAGCGCAATTGAGCGATCATAAATGATCTCCCGGTCTTTTTCATATTACATGAAATAGCATGAAAATGGTCTTCGCGAGTTAAATAACGCAAACAGCATCGCGTCTTAAAAATTTTGACGCAAGTATCGTCTATTGAGTAGACTAGAGTAGAGTCCGATCATTTGCTGACTTTTTTTTTGACGTTTAGAATCGTTAAAAAAATAGAACGCAATAAACGTTGTGTTTTGGATAGTGAATCACCCTTTTGTCCTCAAGTGGTAAGGAAATTTTCATGTTGGAATGATGACCTGGATGAGACAACGACCACAGAATCTGCCAATGAAGATGGATGGATGGACATGACAAGGCCTTAGTCTTTGATCTGTCCTTGCACTCTCAAACGACCATTCTTATTAATGCATCTACCACTATCAAGGTAAGACTCACACGGCCCAAGAGTTAGGGTTGTAAATTATTTTGCTACGTTCAAATAGAACAAAGGTAGCTTTTGATTTGTATGTCATGAATAGGAGTTTCCATACCCATGTCTTGACCGTGGCACATAGCAGTTGCACCCCTGGTAGTACGCCTCTGTAGAATGTAATATATGTAATAGTTCGATTTTGAGGAGTGAGAGTTAGGTCTTAGGGTAGTTAGCAAGAGACCAGGGTTTCAACAGGACACTAGCAGGGTTTTACAACGCGACAATTTCAACTCACATACGCATTAGGGCTAAAGTGTAAGGGCTCAATGATGAAAAAGTATATTCCCTGAGTAAATACAAGCGCTCAATCAGTCTGTCATGAAGAAGAATACATAACCCTGTTTCCCTTATAACTGAGAGGGGTACTATTTGATCCTACTCGTTTCACTCTATAAGTGGTAAACTAGCGTTCACATATAGTCATACTATGCTGACAGTATATAGTTGTCGAATTGTGGATTGAATTATTTCTCTATAGCTATTCCAGACATCTGAATTGTTTAGTGATTGAGAGAGGTCCACAGACGAATTAGTGAAGCATGAAGTTAACAATTTAATATGAGGCTAGCAGTCACCTTTATTTAGAGTATGGTAAAGTCACTCTTGGGAAGATGAACATGGAGGTTGTTCAGTGGATGGTCCTATTTATCTAAGAGCTCTGTTTTTTAATCACCGCACATGAGCTACAAGATGACAATGAGCTATCGGCTTAACTTTGAACATGATATATGACTGTTTATGGTTAACAACAACAAGATTATAGCCTACAGTGCTAGAATACATACAGTATTGTTTTATATACACGGTTATATACTAGTTGGGAAATTGGCGCAGATTTCTGGTATCAATTTGTTCAAGAGACTCTTTTAATTTAGCGAGGTGGGATTATCTTTAAATTTTTTCTTTTTTTTTGTATGGTGTTCTATTACTTTTGGCCAATTGGGATACAAAATTTTTTTTAGTAGAATGCGAGATTTTGAGGCGTGTTGTGTCTATCAGAGAAACAAGCACAGGAGAAACCTTTCATGTGATGCACATGCATTTTTATAAAATCATGCTCATCAAAGATTTCATCCATCTTAACCTAACTTAATATGTAACCACAGAAGCCATTTTAATCCTCACAGGATTGCACCAAAATACAATTAGAACTATTACTTCCAATGATAATTTAGCTTTACTAAATCTTGGAATCCAAATGACCAGCATTTCTTGGTAGCACCTATCTTTTATTAGGAATGGGTTAATTAATGATCCGTTTTTGTATAGTACAGGTATGGGATCCGTTATCTGGAAACCCATTATCTAGAAAGCTCTGAATTACAGAACGGTCTCCCATAGACTACATTTTAAAAAAATAAATCAGATTTTTAAATGCATTTTCTTTTTCTCTGTAATAGTAAAACATTACAGGTATTAATGCCAACTAAGATATAATTAACCCTTACTGAAGGCAAAACAATCTTATTGGGTTTAATTACTGTTTTATTGCTTTTTTAGTAGACTAAGGTATGGAGATCCAAATTACATAAAGACCCCTTATCCAGAATACCCTTGGTCCCAAGCATTCTGGATAACGGCTCCCTTACCTGTAGCTGGTTCTGATTAGCTGTGCTGATACAGACCCATACATTTTTTGAGCTGGTTGACCCTACTATATACTTAACATTGGTGGTGTTTAGGTAAGCCTTTACCTTTTATATTTATAGCTTATATAGCTCTGTTTTGTGCATGATGGATGAAACATACCTGTGCTATTTTCTAAGAAACGCAATTATATTTGCCAGGTGGATATAAATCAAATTTGATTTTGATTAATCTGCCTGTTTTGTGGATGCTGTTACCGAATCTCCTGTTATAAATGGACAAAAGGTCCAAAATGTAAATTTATATAATTACTACATCCCACTGATTGGATGTATTAATATGATCTCCTCTTGGCTGCATGCAATTTTTAGGCATGCCACTCAATTTTAAAGACTAGGCGAACCGTGATGAATAATTACTGTAGGCGATGGAAGTCATAAGGTGAGATGTACCTATTCAAGGAACAACAAAATGATAAAATATAAAATAATCTTAATATACTCCACACAAAGTTCTAGTGAAAGATTATAGATAGAAAGGTTGAATAAGGACCAGTATAGAGTTGCATGTAAAAGGATAACTAAAGCATAATTAAAAAAGTAGGGCAAAAATGTTGTACATTATTTTTTGGGCTTTTGTACCAGCCCAAGGAAACCACAGCCCTTTAGCAGTCAAGATCTCTTCCTCCAAATGTGCTCCAAATATCTTTTCATCTTCTTTTCTGCTGATTCCCAGAACATGCTCTATATTTCTAGCAGTGACCTTATTAACTGATGCACTATATACTATATATATAAGATATAAATGTCACAATACAAAGCTGACTAGTAAATACATCCGTTTATTAGTACATGACAGCTCTAAAATCAGTGCAGTTAGCTTCAGATTGTATTAATCAGCTCTAGGGCCTCATTTTCTGCTTGATAATTTGCAACTACCCCTAAGCTTAGTTTCTCAATAGCTGCCCAGAGCACTCTGAGCGTGTGAGTGTCACTGACACTTCTAACAAAGTGGGAGATAGGGGGAGCTCCTGTGCACAGCTTTGAAGGCCTAAATTATTACTATTATAGAGATGCTGAGCCCTTTCGGCTGGCACAATAAGTTCAGAATATAAAATATGGCATTTCTAGCAATATTATTTTTAAAGGTCTAGTTATTTAAACTTTAATGGTGTAAAGCACATGTATCAGATCCTTAGGTCTGATATTGACCTGGTGTTGATGATATATGGAGTGAACATTGTTTGGACAACATAATAAGGTACCAGCACACCACAGGCCAACATGGCAAAGCAAATGTCAAGCTAAGATAATGATCAAATTAAATGATATGGTGGGACATGGCATACCATATAAGCCAACTATTCTAGATATTCTTTGCTCTGTCAGGAATTAAATATAAATATCTACATTATATATAATACTTTTTTAAGAAAAGTTGGATTTGATCTAACATTTATAACATTACATAGTTATAGCTACATTTGCAGTGTGAAATGAACGCATATTCAAATTTGATATTTTTTTATTGCAAATTGCTTTAGATTATAGTTGCTGATAAAAACAGTAGAGTAGTCCCTGTTTGTTACAATATGAATTCAGTTCAAACTACTTTACATAAAATAAATGATAATACATTTTGTTTAGTTCTGTTTTCTATGACAATGCAAAATAACCTATACAGTAATAAGGTTTAGAAGTAAACCCAGTATTAAAAGTGTTATCTCGGCATTATTTCACTCATCCCCATGACAGCTATAATATGCTGACTTGCCAATCAGGAAGTTTATCTTTTGCAAGCAGAACTTTTTTTTCATATTTAATTATACTTTGAGCAGTATAAGTCAGTGTTAGAATATTTGCATGATAACATCAAATCTAAGTCAAAGCTGCAGGAAAATATGTATTGGTAATTTAATTGTATCAGTAGGCATGTTTGTATTCACTCCCTCATAATCACTCCTTTTAATTTAACTTTGACTATTTAAAATGTACTGCTTCAGCACCACTTGTCTATGACAGTTGGAAAATATATTTCTACCTTGTGTTCTGGTTTCTTAAGTTGAAATATAAGAACCAAAATACCATTTTAGATGTGTAATATGTTTCTAGCTGATGTATGGTCTTTTAAATAAAAAAGCTCACTAATAATAAAAAAACACATTGTTTGCACTGCTACACCAGATAGGGGTTAGATTAGGGTTAAACAATAATGTTAAATTTGTAACTGGAATACTGAATTAAAATTGGTAAGGTAAGGAACTGCACATGGGTACATCACTGGATATGTCTGATGATGATGTTGAAGAAGATAAATGATAGATAGCGATGAGCGAGTTTTTTTGCCAGGCATGGATTCACAGCGAATTTCAACATTTCGCCATTCAAGAATGGTTTAGCTGACCTTTTGCTGTGTTGCAAATTGGGCTTGGTTGTGTCAACAAAAAGGGTCAAATTGGGTGTGGTTGCGTAAAAATTGGGTGTGGTTGCATAAAAAAAAAAGCAGGCGACAATAAAATAGATGTGGGCGACAAAAAATAGACTTGCGAACTAAATAGATGCGGGCGACGAAAAAATTGCGCAGCAAATTCGTTTCGCAAATTTTTTGCCTTTTCGAGAATTTTCTTGGCGTTTTGTAAATTTTATGGCGAAGCGAATTCGTTTCGCAAATTTTTTGCCATTTCGAGAATTTTCTTGCCGTTTTGCAAATTTTATGGCGAAGCGAAACGGGACAGATTTGCTCATCACTAATGATAGATAAAACTTTCATTCAATGGGCTACAAACTCAAAAAAA